>NW_027601420.1:145000-179522 GCF_053455715.1 Rhinoraja longicauda
GACATTTGGACAGGTACATGAGGACACTGGTTAGTGGCCAATTAGTGGGCAATCAGGAGATGAGTGGGCAAAATTAGAGCACGTAGTATAGGGGGCAGTGTATTGACATGGATAGAAAATTGGTTGGCAGATAGGAAACAAAGAGTAGGAATTAATGGGTCCCTTTCGCAATGGCAGGCAGTGACTAATGGGGTACCGCAAGGCTCGGTTCTGGGACCGCAGCCATTTACAATCCATATATAGATGATTTTGATGAAGGAATAAAAAGTAACATAAGCAGATTTGCAGATGACACAAAGCTGGGTGGCATGATGAACTGTGAAAAAGATGCTATGAGGATGCAGGGTGACTTGTATAGGTTGGGTGAGTGGGCAGATGCAGTGTAATGTGGATAAATGGGAGGTTATCCACTTTGGTGGCAAGAACAAGAAGGCAGATTATTATCTGAATGGTGTCCGATTATGATAAGGGGAAGTGCAACAAGACCTGGGAATCCTTGTAGATCAGTCACTAAAAGTAAGCATGCAGATATGGCAGGCAGTGAAGAAAGCTAATGGCATGTTAACCTTCGCAACGAGAGGATTTGAGTACAGGAGCAAAGAGATCCTTCTGCAGTTGTACAGGGCCCTGGTGAGACCACATCTGAGGTATTGTGTGCACATTTGGTCTCCCAATTTGTGGAAGGACATTCTTGCTATTGATGGAATGCAGCGCAGGTTCACGAGGTTAATTCGCAGGATGGCGGGACTGTCATATGATGAAAGAATGGAGCGACTGGGCTTGTATTCACTGGAGTTTAGAAAGATTAGAGGGGATCTTATAGAAACAGATACAATTATTAAGGGATGCAGGAAACATGTTTCCGATGTTGGGGGAGTCCAGAACCAGGTGCCACAGTTTAAGAATCTGGGGTAGGCCATTTAGTACTGAGATGAGGAAAAACTCTTTCACCCAGAGAGTTGTGAAGTAGTGAAATTCTCAGAAAGGCCAGACTGTGAGTGGGAGGGAGAGTTGAAGTGCTCAGCCACCGGGTCTGACCTTTCTGTCATGGGCCTCCTCCAGTGCCATAGTGAGGCCCACCGGAAATTGGAGAAACAGAACCTCATATTTCGCTTGGGCAGCTTGCAGCCCAGCGGTATGAACATTGAAATCTCCAACTTTAGACAGTTCCTCTGTCTCTCTCCTATTTCCCCCTCCACTTCCCAGTTCTCCCACTGTCTTTCTGTCTCCACCTATATCCTTTCTTTGTCCCGCCCCCCTGACATCAGTCTGTAGAAGGGTCTCGACCCGAAGCGTCACCTATTCCCGCGCGGACTAATGTGATACACTCTCTCCCCTTTCACTCTCCCCTTCTCTCTCTCACACTCACCCCATCTCTCTCGCTCCTCTCCTTTGACTAAATAAACTAAACGAAATTAAAGAGCTCTAGGGGCGAGCGGAATCAAGGAATATGGGGAGAAGCAGGCACAGGATACTGATTGTGGATGATCTGCCATGATCACAATGAATGCGGTGTTGGCACGAAGGGCCAAATGGCCTCCTCCTGCACCTATTTTCTACGTTTCTATGTTTCTAAACTAATAATAATCTCTCCCCTTTCTCTCCCCCTCCCCCTCACAATAATAAATTAATTCACAATAATAATTCACAAATCATGTCTGACGAATCTTATAGAATTCTTCGAGGATGTAACTAGTAGAGTAGATAAGGGAGAACCAGTCGATGTGTTATATCTGGACTTTCAGAAGCCCTTCGACAAGGTCCCACATAGGAGATTGGGGTACAAACTTAAAGCACACGGTATTGAGGGTTCAGTTTTGAGGTGGATAGAAAATTGGTTGGCGGACAGGAAGCAAAGAGTAGGAATAAATGGGTCCTTTTCGGAATGGCAGGCAGTGACTAGTGGGGTACCGCAAGGCTCAGTGCTGGGACTCCAGTTATTTACAGTGTATATTAATGATTTGGACGAGGGAATTGAATGCAACATCTCTAAGTTTGAGGATGACACGAAGCTGGGTGGCAGTGTTAGCTGCGAGGAGGATGCTAGGAGGCTGCAGAGTGACTTGGATAGAATAGGCGAGTGGGCAAATGCATGGCAGATGCAATATAATGTGGATAAATGTGAGGTTATCCACTTTGGCGGCAAGAACAGGAAAGCAGAGTATTACCTGAATGGTGACCGATTGGGAGAAGGGGAGATGCAACGTGACCTGGGTGTCATGGTGCACCAGTCATTGAAAGCAAGCGTGCAGGTGCAGCAGGCAGTGAAGAAAGTGAATGGTATGTTGCCATTCATAGCAAGAGGATTTGAGTATAGGAGCAGGGAGGTTCTGCTGCAGTTGTACAGGGCCTTGGTGAGACCGCACCTGGAGTATTGTGTGCAGTTTTGGTCTCCTAACCGGAGGAAAGACATTCTTGCCTTAGAGGGAGTACAGAGAAGGTTCACTAGATCGATCCCTGGGATGGCAGGACTTTCATATGAAGAAAGACTGGATAGACTAGGCTTATACTCACTGGAATTTAGAAGACTGAGGGGGATCTTATCGAAACGTACAAGATTATTAAGGGGTTGGACACATATGAGGCAGGAGACATGTTCCCAATGTTGGGGGAGTCCAGAACAAGGGGCCACAGTTTAAGAATAAGGGGTCGGCCATTTAGAATGGAGATGAGGAGAAACTTTTTCAGTCAGAGAGATGTGAATCTGGGCTTCTCTGCCTCAGAAGGCCATTTTGTTGCCAGCAACAGCGAGCACATGTGGCGGCCATTTTGTTGCCAGCAACAGCGAGCACATGTGGCGGCCATTTTGTTGCCAGAAACAGCGAGCACATGTGGCGGCCATTTTGTTGCCAGAAACAGCCAGCACATGTGGCGGCCATTTTGTTGCCAGAAACAGTGAGCACATGTGGTGGCCATTTTGTTGCCAGAAACAGCGAGCACATGTGGCGGCCATTTTGTTGCCAGAAACAGCGAGCACATGCAGCGAGCACACGTGCCCCATCTACACTAGTCCCACCTGCCCACACCGACCAACATGCCCCATTTACACTAGTCCCACCTGCCCACACAGACCAACATGCCCCATCTACACTAGTCCCACCTGCCCACACCGGCCAACATGCCCCATCTACACTAGTCCCACCTGCCCACACAGACCAACATGCCCCATCTACACTAGTCCCACCTGCCCACACCAGCCATCATGCCCCATCTACACTAGTCCCACCTGCCCATACAGACCAACATGCCCCATCTACACTAGTCCCACCCGACCACACTGACCAACATGCCCCATCTACACTAGTCCCACCTGCCCACACAGACCAACATGCCCCACCTACACTAGTCCCACCTGCCCACACAGACTAACATGCCCCATCTACACTAGTCCCACATGCCCACACTGACCAACATGCCCCATCTACAATAGTCCCACATGCCCACACTGACCAACATGCCCCATCTACACTAGTCCCACCTGCCCACACTGACCAACATGCAATGTTAAATGCAGTGATGGCCTTGCATTAAAGTCATCTAGCGACCCCCAGTGGGTGTTAAATGCATTAAATTAATTACAATCATTAATCCTGCAAAACCTCTCAAATGTTAAATGCAACTAATGCATCGTATTAGGATAACTTTGCAGGCTGCTGCAAAGTTAAATGCAGTGATGGCCTTGCATTAAAGTCATCTAGCGACCCCCAGTGGGTGTTAAATGCATTAAATTAATTGCAATAATTTTGCAAAACCTCTCAAATGTTAAATGCAACAAATGCATCGCATTAGGATGACTTTTCAGGTTGCTGCAATGTTAAATGCAGTGATCGCCTTGCATTAAAGAAATATTGCAACACCCTGCGATGTGAAATGCAATAATAATCCTGCAAAACCTCTCAAATGTTAAATGCGACTAATGCATCGTATTAGGATAACTTTGCAGGCTGCTGCATTGTTAAATGCAGCGCTGGCCTTGCATTAAAGCAATATTGCAACCCCTGGGATGTTAAATGCAATAAAATTAATTGCAATCATTTTGCAAAACCTCTCAAATGTTAAATGCAATTAATGCAACGCATTAGAACAACTTTGCAGGCTCCTGCAATGTTAAATGCAGCGCAGGCCTTGCATTAAAGTAAAATTGCTGCTGTTCTGGGGTATTAAACGCATTAAAATCATTGTAATAATCATGCAAAATCTCTCAAATGTTCAATGCAACTAATGCATCGTACCATTAAAATCTTTATTGGTGTACGGTTCCCCCTGACATCCATCCACCCACCCACCGATCGATCAATCTTTGATTAATTCTTCTTATTATTAATAATATAAATTATTATTACTATAGGTGACTCACTGTGATGGATGTTTCTTTGATGGATGTTTCTTTTTTTGTGTGTTTTTGGGGTTGGGTGGTTTGAGTGCTTGTTTGATGCTTTTATTGTTGGACTGTGTTTTTGGGGGTTTTGGGGTGTGTGATTTAAATGCCTATTTAATGCTTTTATTGTTGGACTGTGTTTTGGGGGGTTTTTGGGGTTGGGTAATTTGGGTGCCTGTTTAGTGGTTTTATTGTTGGACTGTGGGTGATTGAATTAACATTTTGTTCAAGATGGCCGCGCCGTTGTGTTTGGCTGCCTGCCACTGTATGTTTCTTTTTTTCCTAGTCAGATGTGCAGCACTTTGGTCAACGTGGGTTGTTTTTAAATGTGCTATACAAATAAATTGACTTGACTTGACTTGACTATAGTATTATTATTGTATTTACTACCCCCGGCACGTAGCGGAACCTCCAGGGCAGGGAGGAGACTATCCGGCATGTGGAAGTGCTTCTGGGAAGTGTGTCTGATGTGTGTGGGTCTGTGTGTGTCTGTGTGTGTGTGGGTGTGTGTGTGTGTGGGTGTGTGTGTGTGTGTGTGTGTGGGTGTGTGGGTGTGTGTGTGGTTCTGTGTTTGGGTCTGTGTTTGAGTCTGTGTTTGGGTTTGTGTTTGGGTTTGTGTTTGGGTCTGTGTTTGGGTTTGTGTTTGGGTCTGTGTTTGTGTTTGTGTTTGGGTCTCCCCCCCTCTCCCTCTCCCCCAGCTCTCTCCCCCCCTCTCTTTCTCTCCCCCAGCTCTATCTCTCCCCCCCTCTCTCTCTCTCCCCCAGCAATAAAAAACAGACGTCACCCTAATTGTGTGCGTGTGTGTGTGTGTGCGTGTGTGTGTGTGTGTGTGTGTGTGTGTGTGAGCTGACTGACTTACCCCAGTCTAGTAGACACTCCGACACTCCAGCAGTTGTGACCAAGCTTGCGATGGCCGTCTTTTATCTGCCTGCCTGCCTGCCTGCCACCCGCGCCAACCTGAAGGGCCCAAACACTTGTCTTACACTCAGCCCATAACAGATATTGATTAACCCCGTACATACATACATACTTATACGGAACAGGGATAAAGAATAAACAGGTGTCGTGCGTGTGTGTGCGCGCGCGTTATAAACAAGTGCTGTCTGTGAAAAAATCTTTATTGGTGTACGGTTCCTCCTGACATCCACCCACCCACCCACCCACCCACCGATCGATCAATCAATCAATCTTTGATTTATTCTTATTATTAATAATATAAATTATTATTACTATAGTATTATTATTGTATTTACTATAGTATTATTATTGTATGTGAAATGCAATAATAATCCTGCAAAACCTCTCAAATGTTAAACGTGACTAATGCATCGTATTAGGATAACTTTGCAGGCTACTGCAATGTTAAATGCAGCGATGGCCTTGCATTAAAGTCATCTAGCGACCCCCAATGGATGTTATATGCATTAAATTAATTGCAATAATTTTGCAAAACCTCTCAAATGTTAAATGCAACAAATGCATCGCATTAGGACGACTTTTCAGGCTGCTGCAATGTTAAATGCAGTGATCGCCTTGCATTAAAGAAATATTGCAACACCCTGCGATGTGAAATGCAATAATAATCCTGCAAAACCTCTCAAATGTTAAACGTGACTAATGCATCGTATTAGGATAACTTTGCAGGCTGCTGCAATGTTAAATGCAGTGATGGCCTTGCATTAAAGTCATCTAGCGACCCCCAGTGGGTGTTAAATGCAATACAATTAATTGCAATCATTTTGCAAAACCTCTCAAATGTTAAATGCAACAAATGCATCGCATTAGGATGACTTTTCAGGCTGCTGCAATGTTAAATGCAGTGATCGCCTTGCATTAAAGAAATATTGCAACACCCTGCGATGTGAAATGCAATAATAATCCTGCAAAACCTCTCAAATGTTAAATGCGACTAATGCATCGTATTAGGATAACTTTGCAGGCTGCTGCATTGTTAAATGCAGCGCTGGCCTTGCATTAAAGCAATATTGCAACCCCCTGGGATGTTAAATGCAATAAAATTAATTGCAATCATTTTGCAAAACCTCTCAAATGTTAAATGCAATTAATGCAACGCATTAGAACAACTTTGCAGGCTCCTGCAATGTTAAATGCAGCGCAGGCCTTGCATTAAAGCAAAATTGCAGCTGTTCTGGGGTATTAAACGCATTTAAATCATTGTAATAATCATGCAAAATCTCTCAAATGTTCAATCCAACTAATGCATCGTACCATTAAAATCTTTATTGGTGTACGGTTCTTCCTGACATCCATCCACCCACCCACCCACCGATCAATCAATCAATCAATCTTTGATTAATTCTTATTATTATTAATAATATAAATTATTATTACTATAGTATTATTATTGTATTTACTACCCCCGGCACGTAGCGGAACCTCCAGGGCAGGGAGGAGACTATCCGGCATGTGGAAGTGCTTCTGGGAAGTGTGTCTGATGTGTGTGGGTCTGTGTGTATCTGTGTGTGTGTGGGTGTGTGTGTGGGTGTGGGTGTGTGTGTGTGTGTGGGTGTGTGGGTGTGTGTGTGGGTGTGTGTGTGGTTCTGTGTTTGGGTCTGTGTTTGGGTCTGTGTTTGAGTCTGTGTTTGGGTTTGTGTTTGGGTTTGTGTTTGGGTCTGTGTTTGGGTTTGTGTTTGGGTCTGTGTTTGTGTTTGTGTTTGGGTCTCCCCCCTCTCCCCCCCTCTCTCTCTCCCCAGCTCTCTCTCTCTCTCTCTCTCTCCCCCCCCAGCTCTATCTCTCCCCCCCTCTCTCTCTCCCCCAGCAATAAAAAACAGACGTCACCCTAATTGTGTGCGTGTGTGTGTGTGTGTGTGTGTGTGTGTGAGAGCTGACTGACTTACCCCAGTCTAGTAGACACTCCGACACTCCAGCAGTTGTGACCAAGCTTGCGATGGCCGTCTTTTATCTGCCTGCCTGCCTGCCTGCCACCCGCGCCAACCTGAAGGGCCCAAACACTTGTCTTACACTCAGCCCATAACAGATATTGATTAACCCCGTACATACATACATACTTATACGGAACAGGGATAAAGAATAAACAGGTGTCGTGCGTGTGTGTGCGCGCGCTTTATAAACAAGTGCTGTCTGTGAAAAAATCTTTATTGGTGTACGGTTCCTCCTGACATCCACCCACCCACCCACCGATCGATCAATCAATCAATCAATCTTTGATTAATTCTTATTATTAATAATATAAATTATTATTACTATAGTATTATTATTGCATTTACTACCCCCGGCATCGCATTAGGATGACTTTTCAGGCTGCTGCAATGTTAAATGCAGTGATCGCCTTGCATTAAAGAAATATTGCAACACCCTGCGATTTGAAATGCAATAATAATCCTGCAAAACCTCTCAAATGTTAAACGTGACTAATGCATCGTATTAGGATAACTTTGCAGGCTACTGCAATGTTAAATGCAGTGATGGCCTTGCATTAAAGTCACCTAGAGACCCCCCATGGATGTTATATGCATTAAATTAATTGTAATAATCCTGCAAAACATCTCAAATGTTAAATGCAACAAATGCATCGTATTAGGATGACTTTGCAGGCTGCTGCATTGTTAAATGCAGCGCTGGCGTTGCATTAAATCAATATTGCAACCCCCTGGGATGTTAAATGCAATAAAATTAATTGCAATAATTTTGCAAAACCTCTCAAATGTTAAATGCAATTAATGCAACGCATTAGAACAACTTTGCAGGCTCCTGCAATGTTAAATGCAGCGCAGGCCTTCCATTAAAGCAAAATTGCAGCTGTTCTGGGGTATTAAACGCATTAAAATCATTGTAATAATCATGCAAAATCTCTCAAATGTTCAATGCAACTAATGCATGGTACCATTAAAATCTTTATTGGTGTACGGTTCCCCCTGACATCCATCCACCCACCTACCGATCGATCAATCAATCAATCTTTGATTAATTCTTATTATTATTAATAATATAAATTATTATTACTATAGTATTATTATTGTATTTACTACCCCCGGCATCGCATTAGGATGACTTTTCAGGCTGCTGCAATGTTAAATGCAGTGATCGCCTTGCATTAAAGAAATATTGCAACACCCTGCGATGTGAAATGCAATAATAATCCTGCAAAACCTCTCAAATGTTAAACGTGACTAATGCATCGTATTAGGATAACTTTGCAGGCTACTGCAATGTTAAATGCAGTGATGGCCTTGCATTAAAGTCATCTAGCGACCCCCATGGATGTTATATGCATTAAATTAATTGCAATAATTTTGCAAAACCTCTCAAATGTTAAATGCAACAAATGCATCGCATTAGGATGACTTTTCTGGCTGCTGCAATGTTAAATGCAGTGATCGCCTTGCATTAAAGAAATATTGCAACACCCTGCGATGTGAAATGCAATAATAATCCTGCAAAACCTCTCAAATGTTAAACGTGACTAATGCATCGTATTAGGATAACTTTGCAGGCTACTGCAATGTTAAATGCAGTGATGGCCTTGCATTAAAGTCATCTAGCGACCCCCCATGAATGTTATATGCATTAAATTAATTGCAATAATTTTGCAAAACCTCTCAAATGTTAAATGCAACAAATGCATCGCATTAGGATGACTTTTCTGGCTGCTGCAATGTTAAATGCAGTGATCGCCTTGCATTAAAGAAATATTGCAACACCCTGCGATGTGAAATGCAACAATAATCCTGCAAAAACCTCTCAAATGTTAAATGCGACTAAAGCATCGTATTAGGATAACTTTGCAGGATGCTGCATTGTTAAATGCAGCGCTGGCGTTGCATTAAAGCAATATTGCAACCCCCTGGGATGTTAAATGCAATAAAATTAATTGCAATAATTTTGCAAAACCTCTCAAATGTTAAATGCAATTAATACAACGCATTAGAACAACTTTGCAGGCTCCTGCAATGTTAAATGCAGCGCAGGCCTTGCATTAAAGCAAAATTGCAGCTGTTCTGGGGTATTAAACGCATTAAAATCATTGTAATAATCATGCAAAATCTCTCAAATGTTCAATGCAACATTAAAATCTTTATTGGTGTACGGTTCCCCCTGACATCCATCCACCCACCCACCGATCGATCAATCAATCAATCTTTGATTAATTCTTATTATTATTAATTATATAAATTATTATTACTATAGTATTATTATTGTATTTACTACCCCCGGCATCGCATTAGGATGACTTTTCAGGCTGCTGCAATGTTAAATGCAGTGATCGCCTTGCATTAAAGAAATATTGCAACACCCTGCGATGTGAAATGCAATAATAATCCTGCAAAACCTCTCAAATGTTAAACGTGACTAATGCATCGTATTAGGATAACTTTGCAGGCTACTGCAATGTTAAATGCAGTGATGGCCTTGCATTAAAGTCATCTAGCGACCCCCCATGGATGTTATATGCATTAAATTAATTGCAATAATTTTGCAAAACCTCTCAAATGTTAAATGCAACAAATGCATCGCATTAGGATGACTTTTCTGGCTGCTGCAATGTTAAATGCAGTGATCGCCTTGCATTAAAGAAATATTGGAACACCCTGCGATGTGAAATGCAACAATAATCCTGCAAAACCTCTCAAATGTTAAATGCGACTAAAGCATCGTATTAGGATAACTTTGCAGGCTGCTGCATTGTTAAATGCAGCGCTGGCGTTGCATTAAAGCAATATTGCAACCCCCTGGGATGTTAAATGCAATAAAATTAATTGCAATAATTTTGCAAAACCTCTCAAATGTTAAATGCAATTAATGCAACGCATTAGAACAACTTTGCAGGCTCCTGCAATGTTAAATGCAGCGCAGGCCTTGCATTAAAGCAAAATTGCAGCTGTTCTGGGGTATTAAACGCATTAAAATCATTGTAATAATCATGCAAAATCTCTCAAATGTTCAATGCAACATTAAAATCTTTATTGGTGTACGGTTCCCCCTGACATCCATCCACCCACCCACCGATCGATCAATCAATCAATCTTTGATTAATTCTTATTATTATTAATTATATAAATTATTATTACTATAGTATTATTATTGTATTTACTACCCCCGGCATCGCATTAGGATGACTTTTCATGCTGCTGCAATGTTAAATGCAGTGATCGCCTTGCATTAAAGAAATATTGCAACACCCTGCGATGTGAAATGCAATAATAATCCTGCAAAACCTCTCAAATGTTAAACGTGACTAATGCATCGTATTAGGATAACTTTGCAGGCTACTGCAATGTTAAATGCAGTGATGGCCTTGCATTAAAGTCATCTAGCGACCCCCCATGGATGTTATATGCATTAAATTAATTGCAATAATTTTGCAAAACCTCTCAAATGTTAAATGCAACAAATGCATCGCATTAGGATGACTTTTCTGGCTGCTGCAATGTTAAATGCAGTGATCGCCTTGCAGTAAAGAAATATTGGAACACCCTGCGATGTGAAATGCAATAATAATCCTGCAAAACCTCTCAAATGTTAAATGCGACTAAAGCATCGTATTAGGATAACTTTGCAGGCTACTGCAATGTTAAATGCAGTGATGGCCTTGCATTAAAGTCATCTAGCGACCCCCCATGGATGTTATATGCAATAAAATTAATTGCAATAATTTTGCAAAACCTCTCAAATGTTAAATGCAATTAATGCAACGCATTAGAACAACTTTGCAGGCTCCTGCAATGTTAAATGCAGTGCAGGCCTTGCATTAAAGCAAAATTGCAGCTGTTCTGGGGTATTAAACGCATTAAAATCATTGTAATAATCATGCAAAATCTCTCAAATGTTCAATGCAACTAATGCATGGTACCATTAAAATCTTTATTGGTCTACGGTTCCCCCTGACATCCATCCATCCTCCCACCGATCGATCAATCAATCAATCTTTGATTAATTCTTATTATTATTAATTATATAAATTATTATTACTATAGTATTATTATTGTATTTACTACCCCCGGCATCGCTTTAGGATGACTTTTCAGGCTGCTGCAATGTTAAATGCAGTGATCGCCTTGCATTAAAGAAATATTGCAACACCCTGCGATGTGAAATGCAATAATAATCCTGCAAAACCTCTCAAATGTTAAACGTGACTAATGCATCGTATTAGGATAACTTTGCAGGCTACTGCAATGTTAAATGCAGTGATGGCCTTGCATTAAAGTCATCTAGCGACCCCCCATGGATGTTATATGCATTAAATTAATTGCAATAATTTTGCAAAACCGTTCAAATGTTAAATGCAACAAATGCATCGCATTAGGATGACTTTTCTGGCTGCTGCAATGTTAAATGCAGTGATCGCCTTGCATTAAAGAAATATTGCAACACCCTGCGATGTGAAATGCAATAATAATCCTGCAAAACCTCTCAAATGTTAAATGCGACTAAAGCATCGTATTAGGATAACTTTGCAGGCTGCTGCATTGTTAAATGCAGCGCTGGCGTTGCATTAAAGCAATATTGCAACCCCTGGGATGTTAAATGCAATAAAATTAATTGCAATAATTTTGCAAAACCTCTCAAATGTTAAATGCAATTAATGCAACGCATTAGAACAACTTTGCAGGCTCCTGCAATGTTAAATGCAGCGCAGGCCTTGCATTAAAGCAAAATTGCAGCTGTTCTGGGGTATTAAACGCATTAAAATCATTGTAATAATCATGCAAAATCTCTCAAATGTTCAATGCAACGAATGCATGGTACCATTAAAATCTTTATTGGTGTACGGTTCCCCCTGACATCCATCCACCCACCCACCGATCGATCAATCAATCAATCTTTGATTAATTCTTATTATTATTAATAATATAAATTATTATTACTATAGTATTATTATTGTATTTACTACCCCCGGCATCGCATTAGGATGACTTTTCAGGCTGCTGCAATGTTAAATGCAGTGATCGCCTTGCATTAAAGAAATATTGCAACACCCTGCGATGTGAAATGCAATAATAATCCTGCAAAACCTCTCAAATGTTAAATGTGGCTAATGCATCGTATTAGGATAACTTTGCAGGCTACTGCAATATTAAATGCAGTGATGGCCTTGCATTAAAGTCATCTAGCGACCCCCCATGGATGTTATATGCATTAAATTAAATGCAATAATTTTGCAAAACCTCTCAAATGTTAAATGCAACAAATGCATCGCATTAGGATGACTTTTCAGGCTGCTGCAATGTTAAATGCAGTGATGGCCTTGCATTAAAGTCATCTAGCGACCCCCCATGAATGTTATATGCATTAAATTAATTGCAATAATTTTGCAAAACCTCTCAAATGTTAAATGCAACAAATGCATCGCATTAGGATGACTTTTCTGGCTGCTGCAATGTTAAATGCAGTGATCGCCTTGCATTAAAGAAATATTGAAACACCCTGCGATGTGAAATGCAATAATAATCCTGCAAAACCTCTCAAATGTTAAACGTGACTAATGCATCGTATTAGGATAACTTTGCAGGCTACTGCAATGTTAAATGCAGTGATCGCCTTGCATTAAAGTCATCTAGCGACCCCCCATGGATGTTATATGCATTAAATTAATTGCAATAATTTTGCAAAACCTCTCAAATGTTAAATGCAACAAATGCATCGCATTAGGATGACTTTTCTGGCTGCTGCAATGATAAATGCAGTGATCGCCTTGCATTAAAGAAATATTGCAACACCCTGCGATGTGAAATGCAATAATAATCCTGCAAAACCTCTCAAATGTTAAATGTGACTAATGCATCGTATTAGGATAACTTTGCAGGCTACTGCAATGTTAAATGCAGCGCTGGCGTTGCATTAAAGCAATATTGCAACCCCCTGGGATGTTGAATGCAATAAAATTAATTGCAATAATTTTGCAAAACCTCTCAAATGTTAAATGCAATTAATGCAACGCATTAGAACAACTTTGCAGGCTCCTGCAATGTTAAATGCAGCGCAGGCCTTGCATTAAAGCAAAATTGCAGCTGTTCTGGGGTATTAAACGCATTAAAATCATTGTAATAATCATGCAAAATCTCTCAAATGTTCAATGCAACTAATGGATGGTACCATTAAAATCTTTATTGGTGTACGGTTCCCCTGACATCCATCCACCCACCCACCGATCGATCAATCAATCAATCTTTGATTAATTCTTATTATTATTAATAATATAAATTATTATTACTATAGTATTATTATTGTATTTACTACCCCCGGCATCGCATTAGGATGACTTTTCAGGCTGCTGCAATGTTAAATGCAGTGATCGCATTGCATTAAAGAAATATTGCAACACCCTGCGATGTGAAATGCAATAATAATCCTGCAAAACCTCTCAAATGTTAAACGTGACTAATGCATCGTATTAGGATAACTTTGCAGGCTACTGCAATGTTAAATGCAGTGATGGCCTTGCATTAAAGTGATCTAGCGACCCCCCATGGATGTTATATGCATTAAATTAATTGCAATAATTTTGCAAATCCTCTCAAATGTTAAATGCAACAAATGCATCGTATTAGGATGACTTTTCTGGCTGCTGCAATGTTAAATGCAGTGATCGCCTTGCATTAAAGAAATATTGCAACACCCTGCGATGTGAAATGCAATAATAATCCTGCAAAACCTCACAAATGTTAAACGTGACTAATGCATCGTATTAGGATAACTTTGCAGGCTACTGCAGTGTTAAATGCAGTGATGGCCTTGCATTAAAGTCATCTAGCGACCCCCCATGGATGTTATATGCATTAAATTAATTGCAATAATTTTGCAAAACCTCTCAAATGTTAAATGCAACAAATGCATCGCATTAGGATGACTTTTCTGGCTGCTGCAATGTTAAATGCAGTGATCGCCTTGCATTAAAGAAATATTGCAACACCCTGCGATGTGAAATGCAATAATAATCCTGCAAAACCTCTCAAATGTTAAATGCGACTAAAGCATCGTATTAGGATAACTTTGCAGGCTGCTGCATTGTTAAATGCAGCGCTGGCGTTGCATTAAAGCAATATTGCAACCCCTTTGGGATGTTAAATGCAATAAAATTAATTGCAATAATTTTGCAAAACCTCTCAAATGTTAAATGCAATTAATGCAACGCATTAGAACAACTTTGCAGGCTCCTGCAATGTTAAATGCAGCGCAGGCCTTGCATTAAAGCAAAATTGCAGCTGTTCTGGGGTATTAAACGCATTAAAATCATTGTAATAATCATGCAAAATCTCTCAAATGTTCAATGCAACTAATGCATGGTACCATTAAAATCTTTATTGGTGTACGGTTCCCCCTGACATCCATCCACCCACCCACCGATCGATCAATCAATCAATCTTTGATTAATTCTTATTATTATTAATAATATAAATTATTATTACTATAGTATTATTATTGTATTTACTACCCCCGGCATCGCATTAGGATGATTTTTCAGGCTGCTGCAATGTTAAATGCAGTGATCGCCTTGCATTAAACAAATATTGCAACACCCTGCGATGTGAAATGCAATAATAATCCTGCAAAACCTCTCAAATGTTAAATGTGACTAATGCATCGTATTAGGATAACTTTGCAGGCTACTGCAATGTTAAATGCAGTGATGGCCTTGCATTAAAGTCATCTAGCGACCCCCCATGGATGTTATATGCATTAAATTAATTGCAATAATTTTGCAAAACCTCCCAAATGTTAAATGCAACAAATGCATCGCATTAGGATGACTTTTCTGGCTGCTGCAATGTTAAATGCAGTGATCGCCTTGCATTAAAGAAATACTGCAACACCCTGCGATGTGAAATGCAATAATAATCCTGCAAAACCTCTCAAATGTTAAACGTGACTAATGCATCGTATTAGGATAACTTTGCAGGCTACTGCAATGTTAAATGCAGTGATGGCCTTGCATTAAAGTCATCTTGCGACCCCCCATGGATGTTATATGCATTAAATTAATTGCAATAATTTTGCAAAACCTCTCAAATGTTAAATGCAACAAATGCATCGCATTAGGATGACTTTTCTGGCTGCTGCAATGTTAAATGCAGTGATCGCCTTGCATTAAAGAAATATTGCAACACCCTGCGATGTGAAATGCAATAATAATCCTGCAAAACCTCTCAAATGTTAAACGTGACTAATGCATCGTATTAGGATAACTTTGCAGGCTACTGCAATGTTAAATGCAGTGATGGCCTTGCATTAAAGTCATCTAGCGACCCCCCATGGATGTTATATGCATTAAATTAATTGCAATAATTTTGCAAAACCTCTCAAATGTTAAATGCAACAAATGCATCGCATTAGGATGACTTTTCTGGCTGCTGCAATGTTAAATGCAGTGATCGCCTTGCATTAAAGAAATATTGCAACACCCTGCGATGTGAAATGCAATAATAATCCTGCAAAACCTCTCAAATGTTAAATGCGACTAAAGCATCGTATTAGGATAACTTTGCAGGCTGCTGCATTGTTAAATGCAGCGCTGGCGTTGCATTAAAGCAATATTGCAACCCCCTGGGATGTTAAATGCAATAAAATTAATTGCAATAATTTTGCAAAACCTCTCAAATGTTAAATGCAATTAATGCAATGCATTAGAACAACTTTGCAGGCTCCTGCAATGTTAAATGCAGCGCAGGCCTTGCATTAAAGCAAAATTGCAGCTGTTCTGGGGTATTAAACGCATTAAAATCATTGTAATAATCATGCAAAATCTCTCAAATGTTCAATGCAACTAATGCATGGTACCATTAAAATCTTTATTGGTCTACGGTTCCCCCTGACATCCATCCATCCTCCCACCGATCGATCAATCAATCAATCTTTGATTAATTCTTATTATTATTAATTATATAAATTATTATTACTATAGTATTATTATTGTATTTACTACCCCCGGCATCGCATTAGGATGACTTTTCAGGCTGCTGCAATGTTAAATGCAGTGATCGCCTTGCATTAAAGAAATATTGCAACACCCTGCGATGTGAAATGCAATAATAATCCTGCAAAACCTCTCAAATGTTAAACGTGACTAATGCATCGTATTAGGATAACTTTGCAGGCTACTGCAATGTTAAATGCAGTGATGGCCTTGCATTAAAGTCATCTAGCGACCCCCCATGGATGTTATATGCATTAAATTAATTGCAATAATTTTGCAAAACCTTTCAAATGTTAAATGCAACAAATGCATCGCATTAGGATGACTTTTCTGGCTGCTGCAATGTTAAATGCAGTGATCGCCTTGCATTAAAGAAATATTGCAACACCCTGCGATGTGAAATGCAATAATAATCCTGCAAAACCTCTCAAATGTTAAATGCGACTAAAGCATCGTATTAGGATAACTTTGCAGGCTGCTGCATTGTTAAATGCAGCGCTGGCGTTGCATTAAAGCAATATTGCAACCCCTGGGATGTTAAATGCAATAAAATTAATTGCAATAATTTTGCAAAACCTCTCAAATGTTAAATGCAATTAATGCAACGCATTAGAACAACTTTGCAGGCTCCTGCAATGTTAAATGCAGCGCAGGCCTTGCATTAAAGCAAAATTGCAGCTGTTCTGGGGTATTAAACGCATTAAAATCATTGTAATAATCATGCAAAATCTCTCAAATGTTCAATGCAACGAATGCATGGTACCATTAAAATCTTTATTGGTGTACGGTTCCCCCTGACATCCATCCACCCACCCACCGATCGATCAATCAATCAATCTTTGATTAATTCTTATTATTATTAATAATATAAATTATTATTACTATAGTATTATTATTGTATTTACTACCCCCGGCATCGCATTAGGATGACTTTTCAGGCTGCTGCAATGTTAAATGCAGTGATCGCCTTGCATTAAAGAAATATTGCAACACCCTGCGATGTGAAATGCAATAATAATCCTGCAAAACCTCTCAAATGTTAAATGTGGCTAATGCATCGTATTAGGATAACTTTGCAGGCTACTGCAATATTAAATGCAGTGATGGCCTTGCATTAAAGTCATCTAGCGACCCCCCATGGATGTTATATGCATTAAATTAAATGCAATAATTTTGCAAAACCTCTCAAATGTTAAATGCAACAAATGCATCGCATTAGGATGACTTTTCAGGCTGCTGCAATGTTAAATGCAGTGATGGCCTTGCATTAAAGTCATCTAGCGACCCCCCATGAATGTTATATGCATTAAATTAATTGCAATAATTTTGCAAAACCTCTCAAATGTTAAATGCAACAAATGCATCGCATTAGGATGACTTTTCTGGCTGCTGCAATGTTAAATGCAGTGATCGCCTTGCATTAAAGAAATATTGAAACACCCTGCGATGTGAAATGCAATAATAATCCTGCAAAACCTCTCAAATGTTAAACGTGACTAATGCATCGTATTAGGATAACTTTGCAGGCTACTGCAATGTTAAATGCAGTGATCGCCTTGCATTAAAGTCATCTAGCGACCCCCCATGGATGTTATATGCATTAAATTAATTGCAATAATTTTGCAAAACCTCTCAAATGTTAAATGCAACAAATGCATCGCATTAGGATGACTTTTCTGGCTGCTGCAATGATAAATGCAGTGATCGCCTTGCATTAAAGAAATATTGCAACACCCTGCGATGTGAAATGCAATAATAATCCTGCAAAACCTCTCAAATGTTAAATGTGACTAATGCATCGTATTAGGATAACTTTGCAGGCTACTGCAATGTTAAATGCAGCGCTGGCGTTGCATTAAAGCAATATTGCAACCCCCTGGGATGTTAAATGCAATAAAATTAATTGCAATAATTTTGCAAAACCTCTCAAATGTTAAATGCAATTAATGCAACGCATTAGAACAACTTTGCAGGCTCCTGCAATGTTAAATGCAGCGCAGGCCTTGCATTAAAGCAAAATTGCAGCTGTTCTGGGGTATTAAACGCATTAAAATCATTGTAATAATCATGCAAAATCTCTCAAATGTTCAATGCAACTAATGGATGGTACCATTAAAATCTTTATTGGTGTACGGTTCCCCCTGACATCCATCCACCCACCCACCGATCGATCAATCAATCAATCTTTGATTAATTCTTATTATTATTAATAATATAAATTATTATTACTATAGTATTATTATTGTATTTACTACCCCCGGCATCGCATTAGGATGACTTTTCAGGCTGCTGCAATGTTAAATGCAGTGATCGCATTGCATTAAAGAAATATTGCAACACCCTGCGATGTGAAATGCAATAATAATCCTGCAAAACCTCTCAAATGTTAAACGTGACTAATGCATCATATTAGGATAACTTTGCAGGCTACTGCAATGTTAAATGCAGTGATGGCCTTGCATTAAAGTCATCTAGCGACCCCCCATGGATGTTATATGCATTAAATTAATTGCAATAATTTTGCAAATCCTCTCAAATGTTAAATGCAACAAATGCATCGTATTAGGATGACTTTTCTGGCTGCTGCAATGTTAAATGCAGTGATCGCCTTGCATTAAAGAAATATTGCAACACCCTGCGATGTGAAATGCAATAATAATCCTGCAAAACCTCACAAATGTTAAACGTGACTAATGCATCGTATTAGGATAACTTTGCAGGCTACTGCAGTGTTAAATGCAGTGATGGCCTTGCATTAAAGTCATCTAACGACCCCCCATGGATGTTATATGCATTAAATTAATTGCAATAATTTTGCAAAACCTCTCAAATGTTAAATGCAACAAATGCATCGCATTAGAATGACTTTTCTGGCTGCTGCAATGTTAAATGCAGTGATCGCCTTACATTAAAGAAATATTGCAACACCCTGCGATGTGAAATGCAATAATAATCCTGCAAAACCTCTCAAATGTTAAACGTGACTAATGCATCGTATTAGGATAACTTTGCAGGCTACTGCAATGTTAAATGCAGTGATGGCCTTGCATTAAAGTCATCTAGCGACCCCCCATGGATGTTATATGCATTAAATTAATTGCAATAATTTTGCAAAACCTCTCAAATGTTAAATGCAACAAATGCATCGCATTAGGATGACTTTTCTGGCTGCTGCAATGTTAAATGCAGTGATCGCCTTGCATTAAAGAAATATTGCAACACCCTGCGATGTGAAATGCAATAATAATCCTGCAAAACCTCTCAAATGTTAAATGCGACTAAAGCATCGTATTAGGATAACTTTCCAGGCTGCTGGCGTTGCATTAAAGCAATATTGCAACCCCTGGGATGTTAAATGCAATAAAATTAATTGCAATAATTTTGCAAAACCTCTCAAATGTTAAATGCAATTAATGCAACGCATTAGAACAACTTTGCAGGCTCCTGCAATGTTAAATGCAGCGCAGGCCTTGCATTAAAGCAAAATTGCAGCTGTTCTGGGGTATTAAACGCATTAAAATCATTGTAATAATCATGCAAAATCTCTCAAATGTTCAATGCAACTAATGCATGGTACCATTAAAATCTTTATTGGTGTACGGTTCCCCCTGACATCCATCCACCCACCCACCGATCGATCAATCAATCTTTGATTAATTCTTATTATTATTAATAATATAAATTATTATTACTATAGTATTATTATTGTATTTACTACCCCCGGCATCGCATTAGGATGACTTTTCAGGCTGCTGCAATGTTAAATGCAGTGATCGCCTTGCATTAAAGAAATATTGCAACACCCTGTGATGTGAAATGCAATAATAATCCTGCAAAACCTCTCAAATGTTAAATGTGACTAATGCATCGTATTAGGATAACTTTGCAGGCTACTGCAATGTTAAATGCAGTGATGGCCTTGCATTAAAGTCATCTAGCGACCCCCCATGGATGTTATATGCATTAAATTAATTGCAATAATTTTGCAAAACCTCTCAAATGTTAAATGCAACAAATGCATCGCATTAGGATGACTTTTCTGGCTGCTGCAATGTTAAATGCAGTGATCGCCTTGCATTAAAGAAATATTGCAACACCCTGCGATGTGAAATGCAATAATAATCCTGCAAAACCTCTCAAATGTTAAATGCGACTAAAGCATCGTATTAGGATAACTTTCCAGGCTGCTGGCGTTGCATTAAAGCAATATTGCAACCCCCTGGGATGTTAAATGCAATAAAATTAATTGCAATAATTTTGCAAAACCTCTCAAATGTTAAATGCAATTAATGCAATGCATTAGAACAACTTTGCAGGCTCCTGCAATGTTAAATGCAGCGCAGGCCTTGCATTAAAGCAAAATTGCAGCTGTTCTGGGGTATTAAACGCATTAAAATCATTGTAATAATCATGCAAAATCTCTCAAATGTTCAATGCAACTAATGCATGGTACCATTAAAATCTTTATTGGTGTACGGTTCCCCCTGACATCCATCCACCCACCCACCGATCGATCAATCAATCAATCTTTGATTAATTCTTATTATTATTAATAATATAAATTATTATTACTATAGTATTATTATTGTATTTACTACCCCCGGCATCGCATTAGGATGACTTTTCAGGCTGCTGCAATGTTAAATGCAGTGATCGCCTTGCATTAAAGAAATATTGCAACACCCTGCGATGTGAAATGCAATAATAATCCTGCAAAACCTCTCAAATGTTAAACGTGACTAATGCATCGTATTAGGATCACTTTGCAGGCTACTGCAATGTTAAATGCAGTGATGGCCTTGCATTAAAGTCATCTAGCGACCCCCCATGGATGTTATATGCATTAAATTAATTGCAATAATTTTGCGAAACCTCTCAAATGTTAACCCCAAATAAGAAAAAGAAAGAAAAGAAAAAAAGATTAAAGACTGCCTGGTTGTTGGTGGTCCTGCACACGCCCCATGGAATTCCAAACAGAATAAACTGTATATGTATATACATCTCTCCCAAAAGAACCATTGTAAATATGAACAATTCTTCTATATATATAGGCCCCTCTTTTGTAGATAAGGACGCCAGATATTTAAAAAAGTATCATATTTGTTCCTTAAATTATAAGTAATTTTTTCAAGTGGGATACAGTTAGAAATTTCATTATTCCAAAGGTCCATACTTAAATAGGAATCAGATTTCCAAGTAACTGCGATAGTTTTTTTGGCTACTGCTAAAGCAATTTTTATAAATTCTTTCTGATATTTATTCATTTTAAGTTGTCAAGTCAAGTCAAGTCAATTTATTTGTATAGCACATTTAAAAACAACCCACGTTGACCAAAGTGCTGCACATCTGACTAGGAAAAAAAAGAAACATAGTGGCAGGCAGCCAAAAACAACGGCGTGGCCATCTTGAACAAAATGTTAATTCAATCACCTACAGTCCAACAATAAAACCACTAAACAGGCACCCAAATTACCCAACCCCAAAAAACCCCCCAAAACACAGTCCAACAATAGGAGCATTAAATAGGCATTCAAATCACACACCCCAAAACCCCCAAAAACACAGTCCAACAATAAAAACATCAAACAGGCACTCAAACCACCCAACCCCAAAAACACACAAAAAAGAAACATCCATCAAAGAAACATCCATCACAGTGAGTCTCCTCCAGTCCTCTCTCTCCTCACTGTGATGGAAGGCCACAATGTCTTTCCCTTCTCCTGCTGTCCTCGCCCGCAGTTGTGGTCTTATTCCTTCAACATCACCCAATAACAAAAATCATGGGTTGTATGGAAGTTGTATTCCGATAATCTGTTCTAAAAAGCTTCTTAAGTTTGTCCAAAAAGGTTGTATTTTTGAACAGGACCAAGTAGAATGAAACAAAGTACCAATTTCTTGATTGCACCGAAAACATTGGTCAGATAAACTTGAGTTTATTCTCTTTAATTTTTGTGGTGTGATATATAATTGATGCAGAAAGTTATATTGTACTAGTCTAAACCGAACATTTATTGTATTTTTCATACTGTCAAGGCATAGTTTTGACCAATTTGTTCCATCAATATTAATATTCAAATCCGTTTCCCATTTTCGCCTTGATATATGAATTCCTTGTTTAGGAGCCTTTTTTGAATTAGATTATATATAATAGAAGTTAAAAAAATGATTTGTCCTTTTTGAATTAGGTTTTCAATTTCCTTAGATTTCGGCAATAACATTGTTTGACCCAATTTATCTTTTAAATAAGCTCTTAATTGAAAGTAACAGAAAAGGGAATTATTTGATATATGATATTTATTTTTCAATTGTTCAAATGACATCAATATACCTTTTTCAAAGCAATCACCTATATATCTAATCCCTTTTTGATGCCACCTATATAGAAGCTGGTTATCCATTGTAAAAGGTATCAATCTATTCTGAATCAAAGTTGTCTTTCCTAATAAAGATTTTTTTGTTTCATCCTCAAAATTTACCTTATTCCATAATCCGATCAAGTGTTTTAATAATGGAGATTCTTTCAGTCCCCGTATCAATTTAGGTTCCCATTTATATATAAAGTCTTCTGGTATATTTTCTCCTATTTTATCTAGTTCTATTCTTATCCATGCCGGGTTTTTTTCTTCAAAAAGAGATGCAATAAACCTCAGTTGGTTTGCTTTATAATAATTCTTAAAGTTCGGAAGTTGTAATCCTCCTGAATCAAACTTCCATGTCAATTTTTCCAACGATATTCTTGACATTTTACCTTTCCAAAGAAATTTCCGCACATATTTATTTAACTCTTGAAAAAACTTCTGTGGTACTTGTATTGGTAATGTTTGGAATAAATATTGTAATTTCGGAAATATATTCATTTTAACGGCATTAACTCTTCCTATTAATGTTATTGGTAATGTCATCCATTTATCAAGGTCCTCTTTTATTTTTCTTAGTAATAATAAATAATTTAATTTATATAAATTCTTCATATCATTATCAATTCTTATACCTAAATACTTTATACCAATTAATGGCCATCTAAATTGGGTTAGTAATCGACATTGAGTGTAATCTCCTTTAGTAAGGGGTAAAATTTCACTTTTATCCCAATTTATTTTATAACCTGATATTCTTCCATATTCTTCTAATCTAAAAGATAGTTTGCGCAACGAATCTAATAGTTTTGTTAAGTGTATCAAAACCTCATCTGCAAATAAATTAATCTTAAATTCTTCCTGATTGACTTTAAAACCCTTAATATCTGGGTCAGTTCTAATTAGTTCAGCTAACGGTTCTATCGCCAGGACAAATAAAGCAGGTGATAATGGGCATCCTTGTCTAGTTGACCTTTTTAATTGAAACGGTGTTGAAATTTGGCCATTTGTCGCTACCTTAGCTTTGGGATTCACATTTAGAGTTTTAATCCAGTTTATAAAAGTTGTTCCTAACCCATATTTTTCCAATACTTTATATAAAAAATCCCACTCTAACCTATCAAATGCTTTTTCTGCATCCAGAGCTACTGCTACACTTATTTCATTCCTCTTTTGTGCCAAATGCATTATACTAAGTAACCTAGTTACATTATCTGCAGAATGTCTATTTTTAATAAATCCAGTTTGATCCATATGTACTAATTTTGGTAAATACTTAGACAATCTATTAGATAAAATTTTTGCTACTATTTTATAATCTGTATTCAGCAAAGATATAGGTCTATATGATGTTGGTTTTAAAGGATCCCTATCTTTTTTTGGTATTACTGTTAAAATCGCTGTCGTAAAAGACTCTGGGAGGTTATGTGTTCTTTCCGCCTGCTGTATTACCTCCATAAAAGGAGGAATTAATAATTATTTAAATTTTTTATAAAATTCTGGCGGGAACCCATCTTCTCCTGGGGATTTATTACTCTGTAGTGATATTAACACTTCTTTGACCTCTTTTAATGAAAAAGGCATATCTAATCCCATCTGTTCTTCTAAATTTAATTTAGGAAGGTTTATTTGTGCTAAAAAAATCTATCTCATTAGTATCTTTTTGTGATTCTGACGTATAATTCAGAATTTAAAAAAAAAAAGGTTTCATTAATTTCTAAAGGTTTATAAGTAATTTTATTTGTATTTATTCTAATAGCGTTAATCGTTCTCGAAGACTGTTCGGCTTTCAACTGCCAAGCAAGGACCTTATGTGATCTCTCTCCTAACTCATAGTACTCTGTTTAGTTCTCATAATTGCTTTTTCTGTTCGGTATGTCTGTAATGTATTATATTGTAACTTCTTATTGTAACTTATTATATTGTAACTTCTTATTGATAAGTTGTGTTCGTTTCTCTTCCGTTACATACCTTTGAGATTCTTTTTCTAATTTTGTAATTTCTTTCTCCAATTGCTCTACTTCGGCCATATATTCTTTCTTAATTTTGGAAGTATAACTTATTATCTGTCCTCTCAAATATGCTTTCATTGCATCCCATATAACAAATTTATCATCAACTGAGTTGGAATTTGTATCTAAATAAAATTGAATATGTCTTCTCATAAACTCACAAAAATCTTCTCGATTTAATAATGTTGAATTAAATCTCCATCTATAAGTAATTTCCTCTTTATCCATCATTACCATCGACATTGTTAAAGGGGAGTGATCTGATAATGTTCTTGCTTTATATTCAACATTTTTCACTCTGTCCTGTATGTTTGTTGATAATAAAAAGAGATCAATCCTCGAATAAGTTTTATGTCTATATGAGTAAAAAGAATAATCTCTTTCTCTTGGGTTAAGTCTTCTCCATATATCGGTTAGATTTAAATCTTTCATCAATGACAAAGTTAATTTTGCTATTTTCGTTTTTGTAACTGTCCTAACTGATCTATCTAAAACTGGGTCTAAGCAAAAATTAAAGTCTCCACCTATTAGTATTTTATCTTGGGCATCGGCCAGATTCAAAAAAGTTTCTTGTATAAATTTTATATCATTTTCATTTGGTGCATAAATATTCATCAAGGTCCATAATTCCGAAAAGAGTTGGCAATGTATAATCACATATCTTCCCGCAGGATCAATAATTGTATTTTGTATTTTGATTGGTAATGTTTTATTAATCAAAATTGCAACTCCCCTCGCTTTTGAATTGAATGAAGCTGCAGTAACCGTTCCCACCCAGTCTCTTTTTAATTTCTGATGTTCCATCTCTGTTAAATGAATTTCCTGCAAAAAAGCTATATCTATCTTCATTTTTTTAATATGTGTTAAAATTCTTTTTCTTTTTACCGGCCCATTTAACCCATTAACATTAAAACTCAAAAGTTCAGTAATTTAACCATTATTCTTAACAAAATTACTCCTATCTATAACATAACACCTCGTTTCTCATGGTTCTTTGGGGAGTTTCCTTAAAATTCACCATGTTGCTGTACATCCCCCCCCCCCCCCAACATCCAGGCTAAAAGATGAAAAAGAAAAATAAATAGTTAAAGAAACCCAAAATAACCCCCTACTAATGCTGTTTATAAAAAAGAAAACAGCATTACCTCCCTCCATTTTACGGGTCATGGCACACACCATGAATACACACATGAATCCCGCAGTCATCAATTGGTGGTTCTCCACTCCCCCCCGAACTAGCATAACCTTTTCTCCCAATCATTATTCATTCAATCTTTACATTTCATATCCTTTATCTTCTCTCCGTTCATATCCGTTTCAATCCATGTCTCATTGTCGTTCTTCTTGTATCTGGTGAGCCTTTGGAAGTTTTAAAGCAAATTCCTCAGCTTCCTGGTAATCAGTAAAAAAATTGTTTCCTTCTCTTTCTATAAAAATATTCAGTGTTGCAGGGTATCGCAGGTAAAATCGATAACCTTTTTGCCACAGGGCTTTTTTCGCAGGGTTGAATTCCTTCCTTCTCTTCAAAAGCTCATAACTTATATCAGGATAGAATAAAAGGTTATTCTCTCCACTTTTCGGAGGAGTAGAATTCTTTATGCATTGTGCAGCCGCCTTCAAAATTCTTTCTTTATCTTGATATCTCAATAATTTTATCAGAATTGATCTCGGATACTGACCCTGTTTTGGACTTGGTCTTAATGCCCTATGTGCCCTTTCAATTTCAATTTCGATTTCACTTTTTTCCATTCCCAAAATATTCGGAATCCATTTTTGAAAGAATTCTATTGAATCTTCTCCCTCTGCGCCTTCTTCAAGACCAACAATCTTTATATTGTTTCGTCTACTAGTATTCTCCAACAAGTCCAGTTTTTCAAATATCTGTTTCCTTTCTGTTATCCAAGCAGTTACGTTGTCTTCGATCTTATTCACTCTTTCAGTAGTATCTTCAGTCTTAACTTCCAATTTTTAAACTTTTTTACCCAATTTATCCATTTTTTTTAAACTTCTGTTGGTGGCGATGGTATTATTTTTTAATTGTTCACATACTTCTTGTAAGATCTCTTCCATACTTCCCCTATATTTTTTACTTTCAATTTTACCTTTAGGTCTATCAAATAGGCAAGGTTCATCTTCTGATGAATCTTCTTGATCGTCTGTATGTTCTTGGTCCTGGTCCTGGTCGATGTCACTATCTGTGGCAGAGGCATCCTGGGATTGTAGTTTCTTTAACTTCCCTTGTGACATTTCGCGCATGCACGGTTCCCCTTGTTCGCGCATGCACGGTTCCCCGTATTCACGCGAGGCATGCTTCTTCCTCCCGGGTGCCGCCGCTCCTGCTTGCCATTCTTCGGGATCAGTCCTCTCAACTTGAGCACGAGGATTCTCCATCGCAACAGGGCCTCCTTCCCTCTTCTCACCCGATCTCTTTAAACCAATATGTTTCTTCAGTTTTTGTTTAGGAGACATGTTTCAATAATCCCCCGATCTTTATAGAGAATTATAGACTTTCTAAGAAACTTTTGTTCAATTTTTTTTTAACTTACTCGGTACTTTTCTAAGTTTTGTTCGGAGGAGCTGGAAGACCACAACCTGTGCCTACGTCATCACGTGCCGTCCCCGAACATTCTTTGCATCCATTTATCTTAATCAGACCGTGCCACATTCTCCGTGTGACCCAGAGGTTGTACTTGGACTTAAGTTTCTCCCGGTATTGTCTCTTGGCACCCTTGATGGCTTTGCGGAGACCACAGACTCTTCACACCACGGGACCCACTCACAAGTTAGGATACTCTCGACCTAGTGTTATCGTCCGGATTCACAATCTACAACATTGAAACTACTGAGGCCTGTCTATCGGACCACAGCGCTATCATTTTTGACGCATCTCTGCCTTTATCTCCCGCAAAATCTCATCTCCCTGTTCGCTACTCCCGCGACATAAATTCATTGCCTGCCAGTAAATTCTCCGAGGCTCTCACAGCTGCCCCCAACATCTGCACTTTTGAGGCTTCTCCCCCCCATCTCAGCACTGAGGATCTCACCTCTTTATTTAATATCACTTGCTCTTCCATCCTGGATTCTATCGCTCCCCTTAAAATGAAAAAGCCTAAGCCCAAAGGTCGGCCTTGGCTCAATGACACCACCAAAGCCCTAAGAAGGGAGTGCAGAAAATCAGAACGGAGGTGGAAATGTGACAAGCTTCAAATTTCCTTCGAAATTCTGAGAAACAATCTTCTCAAATACCAGGAAGCAGTAAAGTCTGCTAGAGCACAATACTTCTCCGACCTTATTTCCAAAAACTCTCATAACTCCAAGGTCCTATTTAGCATAATTACCTCTGTCATATGTCCCGCCCCCAGTACCAGCTTAGTTAGGTCCCCTGCTAAGTGCGAAGAATTCGCTAAATTTTTCACCAGCAAAGTTGAGAACATTAGAATGGACATTTCCCCTCCCACCCGTGACCTAGCTGTCTCGCGAGTCTGTTCATCTAAATTGGACTGTTTCCAACCCGTCACTGTATCCTCCCTTGCAAAGCTTGTCTCCGCTATGAAACCTGCAACCTGCCCCCTTGATCCTGCCCCCACTGCCCTTCTGAAGGATGTCATTGCAATAGTCGCTCTATTATCAACAGTTCTCTGGCCACTGGCACTTTTCCAACCTGTTTCAAGCACGCGGTGGTCCAGCCCCTACTGAAAAAACCTAACCTAGACCCCACCTTGCCTAGTAACTACAGACCCATTTCCAAACTGCCATTCCTGTCAAAAGTCCTTGAAAAGGCAATTCTAAACCAATTAGTGCCATACCTACACCAAAACACCATCCTGGAAAGTTTCCAGTCAGGTTTCAGAGCCCACCACAGCACAGAGTCTGCCTTGTTGAAGGTACACAACGACCTGCTTCTCGCCATCGACACTGGCGACTGTGCAATCCTGCTCCGTCTCGACCTCAGCGCAGCGTTCGATACAGTGGACCACACCATCCTTATTGACCGTCTTCGGTACGCGGTTGGCATTGATGGCACTGCCGTGAGCTGGTTCGCTTCCTACCTCAAAGTTAGGAGTTTCGCCATCAACATAGGCAGTTATTCCTCTGCTCCAGCTAGCCCCTCCTGCGGAGTTCCACAAGGCTCCACCCTAGGCCCCATTCTCTTCTCTCTATACATGCTCCCCCTTGGCCAAATCATTCAAAGGCACGGAATTTCTTTCCACTGCTATGCCGATGACACTCAGCTTTACCTCCCCCTGAAGCCCTACAACCAGTCAAATTTAAACAGCCTCTTACACTGCCTTGAGGACATAAAATGTTGGATGGCACAGAACTTCCTCTAATTAAACGAGAGCAAGCCTGAGGTCATCCTATTAGGCCCCCCGACTCCATCAAATCGATAACAGGCAGTCTTGGAAGCCTATCCTGCCTAGTCAAACCGCATGTCAAAAACCTCGGCGTGTTATTTGACTCTGCATTAAAATTTGACAAGCAAGTCAACGCTGTGGTAAAAGCCAGCTTCTTCCAACTTCGTACCATAGCTAAAATCAAACCTTTCCTCCAATTCGACGGCACTGAAAAAACCATTCACGCTCTCATTTCCTCCCGCCTAGACTACTGCAACTCCCTATACACTGGGATCAGCCAATCTTCCCTGTCCCGCCTGCAACTGGTCCAAAACGCGGCAGCGAGACTCGTGACGAGTACCCGTAAAAGGGACCACATCACGCCGATTCTGGCCTCTCTCCACTGGATCCCTGTACGGTACAGGATCAACTTCAAGCTCCTCCTATTCACATATAAAGCCCTAAATGGACATTCCCCCCCACTACATCAAAAATCTTCTAACCCACCTCTCTAACTCCAGGTCCCTCAGGTCGGCCGACTTGGGGCTACTCACTATCCCGCGGTCTAGGCTTAAGCTCAGGGTTTAACACGCTTTTGCGGTTGCAGCCCCTAGACTGCGGAACAGCATCCCTCTCCCCATCAGAACTGCCCCCTCCATCGACTCCTTTAAGTCCAGGCTCAAAACCTATTTCTACTCCCTAGCGTTTGAGGCCCATTGAGGAGGCGCTGTGAACTGTTTTGTATGTGCTGATATGTTTGTGTGCTACTGTATGTTTCATTTTTTCCTTAGTACCTTAACAGATGTACAGCACTTTGGTCAACGTGGGTTGTTTTTAAATGTGCTATACAAATAAAATTGACTTGACATGACTTGACTATATGCAAGCCCTCTTGAAATAAATGCTATTAAATAAGAGGAATATATCGGCTAGATGCACAGAGTCCCTTGCCCAGAGTAGGGGAAATGAGAACCAGAGGACATAGGTTTAAGGTGAGCGGGGAAAGATTTAGAAGGAACCCGAGGGGCAACTTTTCCACACAGCGGGTGGTGGGTGTATGGAACGAGCTGCCGGAGAAGGAAGTTGAGGCAGGGACTATCACACAGTTTAAGAGACACTTGGACAGGTACATGGATATGACAGGTTTGGAGGGATATGGGCCAAACGCGGGCACGTGGGAATAGTGTAGATAGGGCATGTTGGTCGGTGTGGGCAAGTTGGGGCGAAGGTAGGGCCTGTTTCCACGCTGCATCACTCTGTGACTCTAAATACTAACTCCGTGCAGTAGTCTGATTGTGGAGAGAAAGAAACTGTTCCTGATAAACTCCGGAACTCCCCGTAAAGTGGCAACACAAGTAGACAGAGCGGTGAAGAAGGCGTGTGGTCCGCTTGCCTTCATCTGCCGCGGAATCGAGTTCAAGAGCCAGGACGTCAAGATGCATCTCTCCAGGACTTTGGTCAGGCTGCATTTGGAGTATTGCACGCAGTTCTGTTCGTCCCACACTACAGGAAGGATGTGGGGGCTTTGAAGAGGACGAGAGGGGAGTCACAGAGACAGGGAGAGGGAGTTTAGGGGCCGGAGGGGAGGGGTTCACAGAGACAGGAGGGGGTGTAGGGGCGGGAGGGGAGGGTGTCACAGAGACGAGGAGAGTGTGGGGTGTAAGGGCAGGAGGGAGGGGGTCATAGAGAGGGGGTGTAGGGGCAGGAGGGATGGGGTCATAGAGAGGGGGTGTAGGGACCGGAGGGGAGGGGGTCACAGAGATTGGTGTCGGAAACACTCTCTCCAGTCCCCAGGGAACAGGCACAGGGACAGCTTTAACATCCCATGGCGGCTAACCGTTCTAACCGCACTTCCCAAGAATGGCTTTGGAGAGAGAAGTGGGGGCGAGCAGGAGGAGAGTTGGGGAAAAGAGAGAGAGAGACAGATAGGGAGAGATAGCTGAGAAGACGAAAGGGGAAGAGATGGAGGGGCAGTGAATTATCAAAGGGAGATTGGGAAGATGAAGAGGGAGGGGTGTTCAGAGCGAGTGGGTTGGCAAAAGGGAGAGAGGGAAGCGTGAGATAGATAGAGAGAAACTGAGGGAGAGATGCAGTGAGAGTGAGAGGGGAGGGAGGGGTAAGGGGTGAAAGGTTGACAGAGACAGAGGCGCAGAGAGAGAGAACAGGGAGGGTAGGAGAGAGAGTCACAGTTCAAAGAGAGGAGAGCAGTAAGGATGGAGGGAGAGAGAAAGGGAGGAGGGAGATGTGCCGCATCATTCGCTGTTTTATTTGGGTTTCGAACAATTCTGAAGCCACAATGTTTCTGTTCTCTTAGTGTGGTGAGTCTTTGGGTCGTTCCTCCTCAGACGTGACGAAGGCAGGGAATGTTATTGTCCCGGCGCAAAATCAGACCCACTGCAGGCAAGCAAGGAGTGAATGGTTACCGGCCTCGCCGGGAGTGTGGGGTTGAGGTTGCAGTCAGTTAAGCCGCGATCATATTGAGCGGTGAAGCAGAGTGGAGGGGCCATTTTAGTGCGAGGTGATCTGTTGACCTAACTCCTCAACCTGAGAAACATGTTCGCCCACTCCACCATCAAACTGGGCACCAGAAGCCCTGAGAGGATCCCTGGAATTTGGGATTGCCTTAGTGAGTGAAGCGGATTGAAGGAAATCAGACAAACAACATGAGGTGGAGAGTTGGACCTGATGGAGTTTGAAACAATATCCCCTTTGCTGGAACAATGCCGCTCCCAATTTCCATCCCTCAGTATCGCCACAATTCCCAGTCTTTGGAGTTTCTCAATCAATTCCCTGAATAAATCACGACCTGTCTCAGCAGGGATTTCACTTGTCTGATGTCATCTATTTGCGAATCATTTCAAAATCTCTATTTTTAAACACTATTGAAACTTGACTGTCCCGGTGGAGACGGAAAGTGGTATAAAATCTCCGGGAATGTTCTGCCCCAGCATTTCATTCCGAGAGATTACCGGTAGCTCACTTGGACACGTCGCTGGGCAGAGAAAATGGGGGAAAAGCTTTGGGAATATTTCGACGTGGAGAAAATCTTGTACGTGATCATTGCTGCCGTTGGAGTCCCTGGTAAGTGAGCAGAACAATTCAAAATTTATAACTCCGTCTGTGCACCGGTGTTGCCCTGAATCTGATTCTGTTACAAGATTCCCAACTGATAATCGTTGTTCAAGTATATGTGAAGTATATCAATCCTCTCAGTGAAATATTTTTGAATTAACGCTGTGATTTTTCTTATTTTCAGACAGCCGAAACTAACCCTCTTTTTCTCCCACTGCCGGGACCCACTAGAATGTTGTTTTTGCCTTCAGTGGGACCTTGCCCAGAGTTGTCCCAGTGCTCGGGACAGGCAGCTCTCCGGGACGGTGTGACTGGGAGGGGTTTACATTGTGAAGTTCACTGTGTCTGAGTTATTGATCAGAGTGAACACCCGCTCATGTGGACACGTCTCACTGTGGAGTCTGTCACAGTCGGATTCAACCGCCTGTTGGTCAATAATTGGATCGATCTCCTGAACCGGTGGCCGCGGATCTACCGGCGTGTGTTGTTACCGAACTGAACTCACTGTGGAATGAATCCATTAACGGAGCCGCTCTGCTGCCGGATCCTAAGTTGTCCCTGCCTTCCCTCTGGAACCCTCCTCGTCCCCATCAGATGCCGAGTTCCCAGAGCCCTGGTTAAACGCGGCCGGTCACGGTTAAGTCTGTGAAACCGGCCCCATCAGAGACTGTGAGCGGGGTTAACTGTAGACAGGACCATTCCGCCTATTGTAGCGGGCGGCTGCTCGTTCCCTCCCCGTCCTTTACCCCGCCCGTCGCCTTATCTCCTCTCCCCTGAAGCAGGCAGGTCGGGCACAGTCGGAGCCGGGTCTGACATTGTTAAACCTGCAGCCGCGCACCGACTCCAACACTCCTGATCTCCAGCTGAAAGTGGAGCCGGTGTTCAGCCCCGGAGACCGTGTTCAGTAATGCCCAGTGTCCGCTCCCCTTCTCTTTCCGCAGTGAATTTAGTGGCGATTGTGATCCTGTCCCGGGGAAAGTGCGGCCTCTCCACCTGCACCACTCGCTACCTGGTGGCCATGGCAGCGGCCGATCTACTCACCCTGATCACCGAGGTCATTTGGAATCAGATCCGATACCATTACTTTTATTGGAGTGTCCTGTCCATCACCCCTGTGTGCAGTGTTAACCTTGTACTGAGGTTTGCAGCTACAGAGTGTTCTGTCTGGTTCACCGTCACTTTCACCTTTGATCGCTTTGTCGCCATTTGTTGCCAGAAGCTGAAAACAAAATATTGCACCGGGAAAACTGCGGCTGCGGTTCTCGCAACAGCCGGCGTTCTGCTGTGTCTGAAAAACGTTCCCCGCTACTTCACACGGGAACCCCTGACCATCATCGACAATGTCCCGTGGGGCTGTGACCTGGTGGAAAGTGCTTACACTGACCCCGGGTGGGTGGCATTTGACTGGATCGACACGGTTTTAACTCCGTTCCTCCCTTTCGCTGTGATCCTGCTGCTCAACGCTCTGACAGTCCGGCACATTATAGTGGCCAGTCGGGTCCGTCAGGGGCTGAGGGGTGAGAGCAAGGGGGAGAAGCGCAGTGACCCGGAGATGGAGAGCAGGAGGAAGTCTGTGGTTTTACTCTTCACCATCTCCGGCAGCTTCATCCTCCTGTGGATGACCAACTTTGTAAACTTCGTCTATTATCAGATCACAGGGATTGGAAATGATCGGAATGATTCCCAATGGATCTTTAGCGACGTCGGGTATTTGCTGAGGGATCTCAGCTGCTGCACCAACACATTTATTTACGCGGCGACCCAGTCCAAGTTCAGGGAGCAGGTGAAGAGCGCGGTGAAATATCCGCTCACCTCAGCGCTGCGGCTCATTAATAAACCCCCGCCCTGAGCGCATCCCAGAGGGCGGCCGCAATCTCTCCGCTCCGGGCTCCGGCTCCTCACATTCACCGCCGCATCTTCCAGCTGTCAGTCCCGGGCGGATGATCCCATCGCCGGCCCCGCTCCAGGACCCCCAGCCCCTCACATCCACCCAATCAAACACGCAGATTAAGCAGAAAAAATAACACCATTGCCTGTCATATATATTGATCATTTTTAATGACAGTCCCTGATCATTGAAGTGTTTATTTCAGTTCTCTACCTCCTCATTCTCACCCTCCCGCCCTCCGCACTGGGGACCGGTCAGGGGTAGGGTGGGTGGGCCTCTGCCCCCCTCTCTCCCCCTCTCCTCTCTCTTCCGTCTCTCCCTCTCTCCCTCTCCCCCCTCTCTCTCTCTCTCTCTCTCTCTCTCTCTCTCTCTCTCTCTCTCTCTCTCTCTCTCTCTCTCTCTCTCTCTCTCTCTCTCTCTCTCTCTCTCTCTCTCTCTCTCTCCTTCCCCCTCTCCCCCTCCCTTTCCCTCTCCCCCTCTCTCGCTCTCTACCCCGCTCTCTCTCTCCCTCTATCCCTCCCTCCCTCTCTCTCGCTCCCTCTCTCTCTCTCTCTCCCTCTCTCTCTCTCACCCACCCTCTCCCTCT